>NC_056743.1:736538762-736543185 GCF_019279795.1 Protopterus annectens
ATAAATATGTATTAACCAATATGGCATAATCAGAACATTGGAGACATTACATACTGGTTGGGGTGGGTATGCAGTTTATTGTTGGAAATATGGTGGGGGGGAGAGAAAGATGTCAATTAACAGCTAGTATATTCCTGTAGTCCACATTACTTTCCTAGTCAGTGCTGTTATCTGTACCTTACAATTATTACTGCACTACCCTATAGCCTTAGTTTGGACAGTGATATGGCTGTTGTCATCGTTATACATGAATTGGTTTTACCTGCAGTATACACCTCTTACCTGGTATACCTGTGGAGGAAATGTTTGTTAACACTAACTAACTGTTTCTACACATACTCCCAGATTCCAGGTTGATGTTGTGCACATAGCTATCCAACTTTTTCTGCACAGACTCTGGCCATATCTTGACCACATACAGGTGTACCGGGACATATCTAGACTACTGCCCTCTTCAACATTTATTGAGTTGACACACACATATACATGCTTTCCTACACATTTTTGTTATGTAGCACAGTGTGGGTGACAGTGATCAGTGATACTTTATTATTCAGAGAAACTGCAACACTCACTATTCCCTACAATACCAGTTTAAACAGTACCAGTACAGGGTATGAAGGATTTTATTTCTCGGCACAGTGTTTGTATCCAATGTACCTGTGGGAGCAATGATTGTTAGCACTACCTGATTGTTGCCGCACAAAGTTCCAGGTTACACATTAGTATTATGCACGTACATCTCACTCTGTTACTATACACACTCTGGTTACAGCTTGACAACATGGGGGTGTAGATAGGACATACTTGGCTTATTACGCTCCTTACAGTTTCAGGAGTTGCTACAGTGACAGGTTTGTTCTCATAGATGTTTGACAATCACTTGTATTCCCTGTTGGCTGGCTGAACATCTGGGATCATCCCACAGACTTCCCAGGGGGGACAGGCAGCAGATATGGACCCATATACTGTATATCCTGGTCTTATCTGTACAGTTGTGGGGTATGATTCTGTATGCAGCCTTCTTCCACTCCCAGGATTCAGACCATGGCTGTGTCTGCTACAACTTAAAGACTGTCCATCAGAGTTGCGTGTGCTATATAGATATTGCTGTATATCGCCTATCTGCTTTCTGTCTTATAATTCTCCTGTGCTTTGGCATTCTGACCTTGTATTACAACACTCTTATACAGATATCCTAGACAGTTATATTTTGTAGGACAATGTGGGCAACAGTGATGACTACTACCTCGTTATTCAGAGCAACTGCATCAGTCACAATGCCATACAATACCAATGTAAACAGTACCAGTACAGGGTAACATTCTTGTATTTCTGGGCACAGTGTTGGTATCTGACAGAGCTGTCAGAGAACTGTTTGTTAGCACTCCCTGAATGTTGCTACACACAGTACCAGATTACACAGTACTAATATGCACATACATCTCACTCTGTTACTGTACACACTCTGGCCACAACTTGACAACATGGGGGTGTAAATAGGATATATGTGGCTTCTTACTCTCATATGGTTTTGGGGAGTTGCTAGTGTGCCAGCTTTGTTCTCATAGATGTGTGTCAATCAGTTGTATTTCCTGTTTGCTGCCTATACGTCTGGGATCATCCCACTGATTTCACAGGGGGACTGGTTTACAGGCACCAGATATTGGCCACTTTACTGGACATTCTGGACATATCAGTACAGTTGTGGGGTATGATTCTGTATGCAGACTACTCCCACTGCCAGGATTCGACCCATGGCTGTGTGAGCTAAAAGTTTAACAGTTCACATCTCAGTTGCATGTGCTATTCAAGTTTTGTTCTCTGCCTTTTCCCTGTTTTCTGTCTGTGTGCCTCTCAGTTGTACTAAATGGCCTCTGGGGATTACACCAGTCATATACAGGCATCCCTACACATTCTATTTATGGTGCACAGTATGGGTAACAGTGCTTAATACAACTGTACTATTACGTGACTGCAAATCTACATTACCATATGATACCAGAGTATATACATGCAGTCCAGCAGTTAGAACTTTATTGTCAGACTATTACGCTTTATTTACATACAAACTGTATGAGACTCTTCCTGCCATATTCTCTGGTGTATGCAGTACTTACCTTGAACAATACAGGTTTTATACAGGCAATTAATTTACTAATACTTTTAGTTTTATTTCCGATGACAGTAACTGCATGAGTATTACTGACCTGTCTCATGTCGCAACCTCACCATGTGACTGACGTGGGCCTCCTTGTTCACAGCCTGCTTCATTGCAGCTGTAGGGGACATAAGAGGAATATTTAGCCATATCTATCCATGATATACATGAGCTGGCAATTATTACACACGTAGTGGGTTGATACTTACACACAGCTGGGACATCCCCTTCTGCTCTAACCTGTTGGATCCACTGGTCCAAGAGGTCCCCCTTATGCCACTTCGGGTTGGCATAGTGATGCCTGACCTGCTCATCAGTTTGGGGTATGCCAGTGGCACTGGTGAGGTCACAGGTGAGACGGTCCCAGGACTCCACCTTATATTGGAAGCCCTGGTACTGGCCCTGCAGCAGACTCTGATCATGCTCTTTGACAAGGAATCCTGCCATGACTCTGGACTCCTGGATGCACCAGCACTGTGCCCAAAACCGCACACCTTCTCTCCTTCCTGACATGATGCCTGCAAGGGGAAGCTACAACCAGTTATGAGATGTATTCCCACCTCTTGGGTTTAAGTAGGGCCAATTTCCCTCACTTTTCCATGATTGGCTGGTTTTGAAAAGGCTACGCTATGGGCAAACCTGCTTACCTAGGGTTTGCATTGTTTAAAGAGGTATACCACTGGGCACACTGAGTTAGCTAGCCTACACATTGCTTACACCTCCTAAGCTGGCCTGTGCAATGCTTAGAGTTGCTTATATTAGACTTGCATTATATTTCCTTTTTGACATTGATTTATTATTCATTACACCTTATATGCATGCCTGGTATCCATGATTCATGTGTACGTACACTGTATGGGGTCCTTGTGTTTTATTGAGGACTTCAACACACTCTCTTACAATTACACCTGACTTCTGGCCTTACTGCTGTACTCCAGTTCACATATTTATGTTATGTAGTGGGTTAAGGCACATATGTCTGTATACTGATTCCTTTCACAGGTTCAGTTTGATTTCACTATGGTGAAGACTTGTTTGCTGATACCTCATTCTTCTGTACTTTTGTGATGACTTGGTGGTTAACTACTGTGACTATAGTGTATAGGTTCTGGGTTCAAGACCTGCAAGACTTTTTATTTTGTTGATGGACAGAACAAGGGCCATTGGATACAGAATGATTATGGCACTTTTGAGCATTTGTAAGTGGGTTTGCGTGGGTTTGTGCGAGGGTAAGCAATGCTGACCTTCAGTTACATATGCTTACAGACAGTTAGCTTCAAAATTGCTTAACCTGTGTGCACATTGCTTACCCCCATGCAAACGGGCTTAAACCCGCTTGCTAGTGCTTAAATATGCTTACTACTGCTTATTAGTGCTTAAACCTGCTTAGTAGTACTTTATTCATTATGATACTGACATCTCACATATGCATTTACTGCAGTACTCCAGTTCATAAATATATGTTATTTAGTGGGTTATGCAACATAAATATTAGTCATAATGTATTTTGCCATGGAGAATGGAATGTGCTGCAGTGGGACTCAAACCAGGAATGCCTGCTCGTAAGGCAAATGCTCTGCCCACTACACTATGGCTATGCTGTTTCATTTACATACATCTTCCTTGTTATCCTCTTCAGCCATTTAAGCTGCATTAACCATAGCTAAGCGATGGCACACCCACGCACCTACGGTTAGCTTTAATCGAATTTAAAAAAAAAAAAGGGTTTGTTCATTTTATTTCTGTATACTTGCTGTTGTACATGAGGGGGACTGTTGGTGGGGATATACGGACACCTATGAGTAGTCTCACTCATTTCTTAGCCCTTTCTGCTGCTCTTCATTGGGGTCATGTATATTCTGAGAGGTCTGCTCTCAGACACACCCCATGCACTCTTATAAGCTCCGTGTAAGATTAGGAGCTCAGGCAGCGTACCTCATTAATATGCATGGTGCAATGCCGTCCTGCTCTTAAACCGCCGCTTCCGTGCATGACTAAGCTAGTCCTGCATGGAGGAATAGTAAATTCAGGGGCAACTCTTACCACAAAAACACAGGGCAGTAAAATAAAGGAAGGGGAGAAATCGAATGTCATCATGGAAGTATTGAATAGAGAACTCTATAAAGCAATTAAGACAAGAAGTGTCACTGTTAGAAGCATATAGAAGATGGAAACGATCAACAAAAATTCTCAGAAAGATAGACATGATAAAAGCAATGCACAGTATCAGAACAGATTAAGATCTATTGTGCACTATCACAA